>NC_133933.1:126194997-126234997 GCF_031877795.1 Strix aluco | reverse complement strand
ACAAGCCCCTGTAGAGCCTTCTGGTTGACTCAAGACCAGAAGTAAACCAGCTAAAACATCACCAGAGTGAGCAGAACCACACTCCCAGATGCTTTCTTGAATCAATTAGGAGCAAAACCATTTCCCTCTCAGACAATATGGGTAACTGCTGTAATTTCTTTAAATTTATATATTTCAATGACTTAGAATATTAGTATATTAAAACATTGTCAGCAGCTTTCTGATATTTGAGATCTGATACGTATAGACACCCAGACAGACAGAAGCACTTCTACCTGTTCCCTGTCAGTGATAGCATTTATGGTACATCACAAAGATCCATTCTTGTGTCCATCTGCTTCTCCTGTTCATCCATATTTCACCCTGCAGGGGCATCTGAGCTCTGCCAGTGTCTTTGCTCTGCACTGCGAGTTGTCAGTGGCACCAAACAGGCGGGGCACGCTACTGCTTCCCCCTTTTTTTTTGATTTTTCTTTGGAGTGGAGGATGTGTAGTGTAGCTCCCATGAACATGGTGGGTTTCTCTCAAGTTCTTCTTTCTTGACTTCCCAGTCTTCATCTCTCTGGTCTAAGGGGATTCCTTTCATTGCAGCCATCCTGCGATAGTTTCTGCTCTCCACCTCTGCTCTGGGGAAGAAAGCAAGAGTGCATCTTCAGACACAGCACAGCCACACCACCGCTCATGAGCTGCCCATCTACAGACCAGGGGATCAGGTAGTCATATGGTCAAAACACTGTTGCCATCAATAGAAGAGAAAACACTGAGGCTCATCCCAAATCCAACAACATTCATCACCCCAAGTGACCAGGTACTCACCCAGAGTTGGGCTGAAGTGGGAAACTTTTGGTAAGGACCTACAGTGAGACTGGACTTTTACCATTGGAATGGTAATTTCAACCATAAAAAGCTCTCAAAGACTGATCTTGTGAATCCGTGTGCTTTTAAATAGACTTAAGCACATTTAATGCAATTGTACATGGTGTATTAACTCTCTGCAACCCCAACATTTCCATTTTATTTTTTGCACTGCTCATTCATAAGTACGAGAAATTCTTAACGCCAAAAAATCAGATCTGAAGACAACAGGAATTTGGGAGCATTTGTACATCATTAATCTTTATAGAAGACATTTTAATCTCAGAAATTGTCTAAGCCTCATCCAATTCAGCCTTGAAATTTTGCTAAACTTTGCATTCAAATCCAGAACTAAATTTGACAACTCATCCCCATTTCTGTTTTTTAAATAATAACTTGACTTAAGCAATGTCATAGAAATAAGGCTGTGCTGCAGAGGTTCCAATTTTGCACGGGAAAACATTATGTAGAAGATACCATTTTCCCCAGCACAAAACCTCCATACACAAACCGTTGACAACTCTCCACTGGTTGCTGGGGTTTTTAGCTGTGTTTTTCAAGTTGTCGCTATGATTTCAAGTGTGTGAAACCTGCTGGATGTCAAACACTCCCAGGGTCCATCCAGACTCTGCAATTTTCAGGTCAGCAGTGAGTTTGCTCTTGGCATCTGTGATTTTCCCAAAGTCCTAATTTCTTGGGGTGATATTCATATATTTTCTATTAAACAAACACATTCCCAGACCTTCAGTGAAGGACACTGTACAAGCTGACCTGAAAATAAACACACTTCACTGTACTTTTCCTTCTAGCCTTGAAATATCAATGGCTTGTCATTACACTTTCCTTTGAAAACAAAGAAAGCAAATTAAAAACCACTTTCATCAAGACCAAAATGCTCCTTTGAGCAGTAGAATTACTTTTTTTTGTGATCTCAGTTATGGCTTTGTTAATCACAGCTCTTAAGTATTTTTACTATTAAGTGTTGTTAACTTTCTCTGTACAATCTTTACACATGCCTGGCACTGACACAGTCAATTATTTTGGAAAAAAAGTGACCCCAAACTAAAAAATAGATAGCCACTTTCTGTATTTTGTAGGCAATGAAGAATTTTGAAAGAACAAGTACGTCTATCCTTCATGTCCAAGTCACACAACATAGAATCATGGAATGGTTTGGGATGGAAGGGACCTTTGAAGATCATCTAGTCCAACCCCCAGGTTTCAAGTCACTGAAAGTTTCTTTCAGTTCTCTTTCAGTTCTTCCTCACATCAGCAGGAAACAGGAGAAAGTACTGTAAAAACAGGAACCACTGTGGTGGGTTGACCTTGGTCCTCTGCCAGATGCCCACCCAGCTGCTCTCTCACTGCCCCTCCTCAACAGGACAGGGGCAGAAAGACAGAAAAGCTTTTGGGTTAAAATAAAGACATGGAGATCACTTAACAATTACGTCATGGGCAAAACAAACTCGGGGAAAATCAGTTTAATTTATTGCCAACTGAAAACAGAGTAGGATGATGAGGAACAAAGACAAAGCTACACCATCTGCCCCCCACCCCCTCTTCCTCACAGGTCAACTTCACTCCTTCATTCCAACTCCCCTACCTCCTCCCCCCGAGCGGCACAGGGGGATGGGGAATGGGAGTTGTGGTCAGTCCATAACGCTTCATCTCTGCCTCTCCTTCCTCCTCATGCTCTTTCCTGCTCCAGCGTGGTCCTGCCCATGGGCTGCAGCCCTTCAGGGCATGTCCACGTGCTGCAGCGTGGGGTCCCCCGTGGGCTGCAGTTGGGCATCTCCTCCACCATGGTCCTCCACAGGCTGCAGGGGAATCCCTGCTCTGGGACCCGAAACACCTCCTCCCTCCCCTGCCCCTCTGACCCTGGTGTTGCCGAGCTGTTTCGCACACTTCTTCCCTCACTCCTCACTGCTGGGCAGCATTTTTGCCCTTTCTTAAATATGTTTTCCCAGAGGAGCCACCAGAGTGGCTGATGGGCTGAGCTGTGTCCGGCATGGGGCAGCCTCACTCTCTTTTCACAGAGACCCCCCTGCACTCCCCCACTGCCAGCACCTGGGCACAGATACCCCAATTGTACATCTTGTCCAAGAGAAGACAAACCCTTTTCTCCTATTGCACAGGTCTGAGTTTGTAGGTGCTCAGTATTTATGGAGCTCAGTCAAAAATACTACTAAATATTGGGAAAAATCCTTTTTTTCTGTAATACAGCAGCACTGTCGTGTCAGTGCAACGCTGTCCTGGCTGAGAGCATGGAGCAAAGCCAGCAGCTCCACACAGATGTGCTGCATAGCGTGGGCTTACTCTCTCTATATATATACAAATATATATATATGCACAGTATAAATAGAAATGTGTATATATATAAAATATATACTATATTTATAAATATATAAAAATATATACAGTGTGTATATATATACACATAACTATATATAAAATATATATACACACATACATACACACACACAAACATATGCATGTGGGGTATGTGTCTATATATATGTGTGTGTGTGTGTGTATGTGTATATATATATATATACATGCCCTGGGCTTGGACAGAGGAGCCTTGGGTGCAGTTTCAACACTCAGCACTTTGCAGGCAGGCTGGCACAGGCTGCGGGTCTCTGCCACCTCGACAGCTCTCACAGCATCCAGGGTAAAGCCACATACCCAGGCAAAACCCTCCTGCTGCCAAAAAAATATCTGATGCAAATTACATGGTTGCTATTCAGAAGCAGCTGTGCTTTGAAGGCTGCTTCCTATTCTTTGCATGCCCATGCAAACTTTGGTGAGTGGTATGGATACTCTGTAGCAGAATACTCCTAACATTTACATGTTAATAACATTTACATGTCCATACCCGTAATATTTCCATGCTGACGCAAACAACCCCCAGCACAGAGCCGTGGCTCAGCCCAGGTAGGCAGGGGTATGCTCGTGCAGCCAGCAGCAGCTGGGGTCAGACAGGCAGCGTGCGAGGATCGTGGTGGTGCCAGGGAGGGCTGAAGTGGGATTTAGGAAGGATTTGGATGCTCATAGCCCTGGTTAGATACGCATGTCAGCCCTGCATTGGGCATAGGGTATTATTTTAAAAATTGCCTTTCCTCTCTTTTTGCATGACAGGCAAATATCCAGAACTGACAGAGATGCTCTGTAACAAAATATCCCTCATATTTACATACCAATACTGCCATGAGCGAAGGGCAGACCTACTCTGTGTGGCACAGCATTAGCGTGCAGACACACACCTCATCTTCTGTCTGCAGCACAGGGCGGCACTGCCCAGCTCCCCCCTGCAGCCACGGATCCTGACCGTGGACATCACCTCTGGGACCTTCTGCACACCCGCAGGAGCAGAAGGTACTCCTGATTATGCTACAAATGCCACTAATTCCTCCTAGTTAATGCCAAGTTTGCTGATGTGAGGAGGTGAAACTGTTGCATGAGGGTGAAGGCATCCTCTGTGGTTGTAAATTATAGTGGTTGGGCTTGAAAAAAAGGGCTCCTGAGCCCTGGTGATAAACTGTTTGCTGCCCACAGGCTGCGTTATGGCTGTGAGGTGATCATACAGGCTTCGTGTGTCTTATAAAATGTCCTAGACACGGGCGTTCAGAGCATCTTCCCAGTTACTAAGGGCGTTCAGAGCATCTTCCCAGTTATTAAGTTCTCCCAGCCATGCTCCTAGCTGAGCCATGCAGCCTCAGGGCGAGTCAGGCCAGCACGTGGCTCTGAAAGACAATTTCCACCTTAAATTAGTCATTCACCTCAGAAAACCCTCTCCATGAGTGCTCTAGGCTGTTGCCTAGGTGGCTCAGACCAGGATGTCAATCATCCTGTCAATCATCATCTGTTGTGTTGGGTTTGTTTGTGGTGGGGGTTTGGTAGCAGGGGAGAGGGTACAGGGATGGCTCTTGTGATAAGCTTCTAGAAGCTCCCCCATCTCCAAGTCAGACTCGCCTCTGGCCGAGGCTGAGCCCGTTCAGTGACAGGGGTAGCACCTCTGGGATAACATATTTAAGAGGGGAGGAACCTGCTGTGAAGAGGGAGCAGAGAAGAGGAATGAGAGAGAAACAATTCTGCAGACACCAAGGTCAGTGAAGAAGGAGGGGGAGGAGGTGCTCCAGGTGCTGGAGCTGAGATTCCCCTGCAGCCCATGGTGCAGCCCATGGTGAGGCAGCTGTGCCCTGCACCCAGGGAGGTTCACGGTTGAGCAGATCTCCACCTGCAGCCTGTGGGGGACCCCACGCCAGAGCAGGCGTATGCTATGGGAAGCCCATGCTGGAGCAGACTCCTGGCAAGACCTGTGGCCCTATGGAGAGAGGAGCCCACGGTGGAGCAGGTTTGCTGGCAGGACTTGTGACCCCATGGGGGACCCACACTGGAGCAGTCTGTGCCTGAAGGGCTGCACCCTGTGGGAGGGACCCACGCTGGAGCAGTTCATGAAGAGCTGCAGCCTGTGGGAAGGGCTTGCATTGGGGAAGTTAGTGGAGGACTGTCTCCCATGAGAGGGAGCCCACGCTGGAGCAGGGGAAGAGTGTGAGGAGTCCTCCCCCTGAGGATGAAGAAGCAGCAGAGACAATGTGTGATTGAACTGACCACAGCCCCCATTCCCCATCCCCCAGTGCCGCTGGTGGGGAGGAGGTAGAGAATTCAAGAGCAAAGCTGAGCCTGGGAAGAAGGGAGAGATGGGGGGGAAGGTGTTTTTAAGATGTGGTTGCATTTCTCACTGTCCTGTTTAGATTGGTATATTGGTGGTGGTGGTGTTCAAATTATATTTTGGGGTTTTCATGGCTTTTTTTTCCCCCCAAGTTGAGTCTGTCTTTTGCCTGTGACCATAATGGGTGAGTGAGCCCTCTCTGTCCTTGACTCTCAAGTCTTTTGTATTTTCTCCACCTCATCCCATGTGGGGGCAGGAATGATGGAGCTGCTGCAAGCCAGCTGGGCCTAAACCATGACCTGTATGGAAAAGCGGTTTCTATTTTATAGTTCTGTTCCATGCCCCTGTATACCACAGCTTCTTTCTCCTCTTCAAAGGCTGTGGATTTTTCATGCTGCCATAATGATCTATGACAGTGTAATAGTCTGGGTGAGTATCACAGTAGATCTCAATTGTTAGTGGTCACTCAGTAAGAGAAACACTTGCATGTTTATTCCCTTAATAGACAATACACAGTGGTAGGCTGGAGAGAATTTAATTAAATTCTGTTGCAATCTCATGTTAAGATCACAGATTATATAAATATTTAATTACACTGTTATGTTCTGCTTGTTCCTCTTGCTTCAGTTGTTTTGTTTGTAACCTGACGCTGAAACAAACAGGCTACGGCTAGAAGTAGTCCCCGCCTTTTGCAAGGCTTATTCATTTAGAAGTCACCCTTCCATGTGGTAGCTTCAGGGAGTTTTGATCTAAAAATCAGTTCCTTCTTTAGCCAACCACAGTCAGCTGCTTCTACTGAGATACAGACAGCAATGCTAGTACTTGGACAAAGATCAGTGTCTGGAGAGTACTACAACCATGAGAGACATCAAGATGATCAAGCAATGCTTACATCCTCCTTTTTGAAGGGAGTGGTAGGAGTGACACATCTCTTCTGTAATTTCACCTACAACAGTATGATTGAGTGACAGTGGTAATATAGAGATTAATGAGAGAGGCACTGCTTGGAGCTTTGCCTAAGGGAAATTACAGTTGATACAAGACTGACCATTTCAGCAGCTTTTGGAATGGAAACATCCTCTGAGTATGGCAGTAAACACAATCTTAAAACGTAAGTGGATTAAGTTCATATGAGAAGTCCTGTGCCCGAACAAACACCTTGCCCTGCTGTTATCTTAAACTATTTCCTGTGGCTTTTACTGTGACTCTTATTTTAATAAGGCAGTTTTGAAAACCTTCTTCCACTGGCACCTCACTGACTAGAAGGAGCAAAAACCTGCTCCAACTGTCAACTGTTGTCAGAGCACAGCTGAAATACTGAATAGTTTAATAAAGATTATTTTTTCTCTTACACTGCAAAAAAGGCTTGCTGGATGCAAACCTAAAGCTTGGTAAGCAGCACTTTAGTTGAATTCCTTGGAGCTTAATCTCTCTCTCTGCAAATTAAGTCAAAACCAGAAAGAGAGTTTAAATTACCATTTCCCCCAGCTGCCTATAAAACAGAAGTTACCCTGTTGCAGTATTTCAAAGAATCTCACTAACTCATTTGAACTAAAACTTCTCTACATTTTCATGACAATGTACCCTAATGCCTTATCTTTTTTTTTTTGTTCCACACCCCAAAAGCTGTGTAGGTGGCCAGTACTATCACATGTCTGAGCAATGTCTGGCCAACATTAGTGTCCTGATGTCCGTGGCATTTTCAGTACTTCTTTGTATTCCTTATTCAGGTTCAGCTGGAGATAAGTCAATATTGGTATCAGGAATAACATTGGGTCCTATGCCATCCACAAGAGAATCCCACTTATCGAAATCTTTCTTAAGACCTATAAAATGGAGGAAAGAAAACCCAAGTGGTAATGAAATAAGTAATCAGCTTTTTGTAAAGCTACAATGAAATATTAAATTATAGGACAGATGAGTCAACTTGGCAAAGTAGGGGAGGCATGATGTTTTAAGGAGGGAAAAACGATACTCCAGGTTTTTTATGTATTAGAACAAAACTGCAATGTTCCTCCTCTGAATTGCTTAGATTACAAAAGTAACTAACAAACCTCTAGAAAAAGAATCTGACTGTTGTTTTTTCTATTTAAACTTTTCTGACACACTTACTTTTGATCTTGTTCTAAACAGACTGGTTATATAAAAAGCTTCATAGGAATAAAGTATTAATTTAACTTCATACTTTGATGTAAACAGATACTTACTCAAATGTTTCTGCAGGAAGGCTAATGAAGCATGATTGCTTATATCAATAGCTTCATTTGGATCTATTTCTCCTTTTAATTTGAAAAATCTTCCAATGATTTCTCCACTCACAAAGGTAAAGTCAGGAAAGCTCTGATGTACCGACCCCCTGCAAATAGATCAATGATCAACAGTTGTCTGATTAAAAGATTCCATAGGTTGTACAGACTTCTTTAAAGACGGTCACACATCTTATGCTGTCTTCTTTAACAGAAGATAAAACAGGTTAGTCTCGTGAGCATGCAAGATTAGCAGTAAATTCTGTCCTAACCACAGAAGAGAGGAAGTTTTGTACATGCTTACTGTGACTGGCAAAACTTCAAGATCAAGTTATCTCTCTGCTCTGAATATAAGGTGGATTACAGAGCCATCCACTCCCCTGTACGCAGCACTTTCACTAGGAGTTCATAACTGCACCCAGAAGGCTATTCAGAGTGTTCAAACACAGATGATGCACGAGGCCCACCCAGAGCAAAACTTGTGCCTCAGGGCAGGAATGCACACCTTGGAGTACCTTAAACTTAGGGTTACTGGCTGCTCTGAGACAGGTCTCTGTCTCCACTGTGGGGGACATACTGCTAATTTAAACATGCAGTGAAAACCTGGGCCGTGAGGAAGTAGTGACTGTGTCTGCAGTTACATGTAACTGAACAGCTCCAACAAGAGAGTAAAGATTCATCTTCAACCACAGAAATCACAGAACCATTCAGGTTGGAAAAGACCCCTGGAATCATCGAGTCCAACCATCAGCCCGACTCTACAAAGTTCTCCCCTACACTATATCCCCCAACAGCTCATCTAAACAACCCTTAAGCACATCCAAGGATGGTGACTCCACCCCCTCCCTGGGCAGCCTATTCCACTGTCTGACCACTCTTTCTGTGAAAAAGTTGTTCCTAATGTCCAGTCTGAACCTCCCCTGTTGCAGTTTAAAGCCATTCCCTCTTGTTCTGTCGCTAATTACCTGTGAGAAGAGACCAGCACCAACCTCTCTGCTATGCCCTTTCAGGTAGTTGTAGAGAGTTATGAGGTCTCCCATCAGCCTTCTCCTCCTCAAACTAAACAGTCCCAGCTCCTTCAATCGCTCCTCCAATTTGCTCTCCAGGCCCTTCACCAGCTTCGCTGCCCTCCTCTGCACTCGCTCCAGCCCCTCGAGATCTCTCTTGTATTGAGGTGCCCAAAACTGGACACAATACTCCAGGTGTGGCCTCACTCAGTGCAGAGCACAGGGGGACTATCACCTCCCTGCTTCTGCTGGTCACACTATTTCTAAAACAAGCCAGGATGCTATTGGCTTTCTTGGCCACCTGGGCACACTGCCGGCTCATGTTCAGCTGCTTGTCAATTAGAACCCCCAGATCCTTCTCTTCCACACAGCTCTCCAGCCACCCCTCCCCAAGCCTGTAGCCACGCACGGGGTTGTTGTGGCCCAAGTGCAGGACCTGGCACTTGGCCTTGTTGACACTCATCCCGTTAACGTTGGCCCACCGATGATTGATCCTGAACACTTACTTGATAGTGATCATTTTCTTGTTTGTGTCATTGGAGCCAAGCTTCTTCATCTTTAAGATATTATCAGCCCACTGGAATTTTTCAGAGTTGATAAAAAGCAGTGGTTGCTGGACACTGTTTTGGTAAATGTCATCACCTACTGGAAGCATCCATGCATCGAGGGCAATGCCACACCTGTCAAAAACAACTGGATATTGTCACGGAAGCAAAAAGCTTTGTATGGAAGTTCTCAGCATGCTTTGATTTGCAGGAGACATGGGAAAGAGAAACTCTCTATGATACTGAACATGTAAACAGGTTAATGAATCATTTTGTTTCAAAATTATTTCTACTCTAGGGGAAGAGAATTAATCCATTATTGCATTTGTTGGTCTCCATTGCCAGGTGCAGCAGGGCAGAGGAGCTTCTGCAGGGTCCCACAGTATCATGACATGATACAGCTATTATGTTCTACCACATCCCCACAGCTGAAAGAAGCATGACTTGAGAAAACAAGACATGCCAAACAAAACTCTTCTTCAAGAGCTAATCAGTAGTTGGGGGATCTCAGGTAAGGTCCGCTGCTCCAGACCTCTCAAGTGCCAAACGTCTCTTGCCTTGTTTTGCATACTTACCTGAATCTTATTTCTCTGCTGAGACTCTCAATAACTGTAGCACCACCAAAAGAGTGTCCCATCACAGCTATTCTGCTAGTATCAACAGAATCCTGTCAAAAAAATCCAGGTGCTGTAAGAGACTTTCTTTCCCAAACTTTTTTTTTTAAAGGGAATAATTTTTTAGGCAATAGATACTACTGAAGTAAGAAGAGCATCATTTCAGCTTCATTACTACCTATCCAGCTTGGGATGACCTGAGAATATGTTCATAGATCTACGGTGTGATCAGAGTAGTTTACAGGAACCAGTTTAGAAATGGAAGAGGGAAACCAGAAGCATTATTAAGCGTTTAACAAAATGCAGTCACCGTCTTTCACTCACCTTTAGGCTATTCCAGTCAAAGTTTGAATTTAATACATTCATTACTTCCTCTCCTGAATTGATTTTAAGAATGAGATTGAGAGCCTTGATACACTCCTGTGCTCTTTGCTGCACCTGCGGAGAAAGATAAATTAGGGCAGAGCAGTGGAAGGAATTATCAGGCAACTGCTAGGCTTGCTGCTCCGTTAGACACAAGACTTAATCTGATCTTTTTTTTTCCCTTAAGTGTCTGATACAGTAACGACTATTCTGGACTGCAGAAGGGAACTGTAAAACAGAACTCTGTCAAGGTCTGACCAACAACAAAATGACTTCTGGAGATCCAAAGAGCTGGAGCTCTTGCACAGACCCTCTGCACACAGAGGAATTTATCCCTAGAACATGCGCCAAAGACCTTCAACTCCTTCATCCTGACACTAGTCAGAGAAGGGGTTGTTGGGATGTGCAAAGGCTTAAGTTACACAACTACAAAGAAGGCTGACTTGCTGCTCCTCCTCATGCTCACTTCGATGAGCAAACATCATTACATCACTTGCCCCATCTGCACAATAGATTTGAAACTGTCTTTACACTGGATAAACCCAAAATAAGAAACAGCCAAGAATCCCGTCTCATCTTACAAATATACACATTCTTGAAAACTGTAGTAAAGCTGTTGCAAATAAAGGCTTTCATTGTCCAGTGTAAGAAGTGTTTTTGACTTTGATATGTCAGTAAAAGAAGAGATTCAAAAAGAACCAAAGAACAGTAGTGTCCTTGGGAACTGCAGTGTGTAGGCAGCCAGCAAGATGTCTGTGCATCACTGAATTTCAAATAAATCTCAATCTCCTGACTTCTCTACTAGTGAAATTAGCAGACAATGGCTTCTGGAGGTTATTTGCAAGCTCAGACATTACATATTTAGACTTGTAAGTAGGATTGTTGTATGCACACAGGAAATGACACTTGTACTGCTGTCTGTATGGCCCAGGGAGATAAACACCCCCCTGGCTGACTTTGCATTAGTTGGAAGAAAAGACTCCCATATTTTAAAGGTCAAGTCTAGGCTTGAAGGAGCTCATCGGTATGGCCATATCACATCTAGCACGGATGCTGCTTATAATCAGGAAGTCTGCATTGTTTACATTGCTATAAACTGTGTTAAAGTGTGTTGAAGATGATGAAGCAGAACATCCCCCTTAAAGCAGCCATGACTCACCTTGCTATCCAACTGCAAACAAAAGCTAAAGCAAGGCTAAAGCCACACAAACATTTGAATTCAACTCTGTGTCACCTAAAAGACTGGGCTGGGCAGCAAAAGTGTGAAGACACGGAGAAGAAACAGAAAGTTGAGTGGAACCAGAGGAGGAACAGCTGATTATCTCAACAGTCCAACTTCATGAGAAAGCTTTATTGAGGAAGTAGTTTATGCTCTGAAGAAAGCTGTAGTTGGCTTTCCCATCTTCAGAAACATAGGACATGATGCACTTTTATATATCCCCTGAGTCATGGCAGAAGACTGCAGACATAGCCAAAGGGAAAGTCCGCTAGTTAGTCCTAAACACACCACTCCTTCCTCACTGCCTAGAGCACAGACCCAGGATGAGTACCTGTTTATGGCGCAAACAACGCTCTTCCTCTCCAGTTTTTAGTCTCCTGTAGTAGATCCACTCCTTCTCCATGTTTGATGTAGACTCTTCCTGTGGTTCTGAAACGGACTTTTTTTTACAATAATACGTTGCTGAAGCAGATTCATCTCTGTAATATCAACAAAAGGTTATTTCTGGGGATGTATTCCATTTAGTTTGAGATGAAGTCAACAGAAGTTTTAGATTTCACTTATCTCAAGAGATCCAGCCACCAACTCTGTGCTGCAATCACAAGCGAGTGTAGACAGACTTTCTAAATAATGCAATAACCCCACCAAAACTCCCACCTCCTTTATATTCTCCAAGTTCTAAGAATAAGAGAGAGAAAAACAGCATGCCTGAAGAATGACGAATGATATCTACCCTGGGACTTTTCATTTAAGGGCTTATCTAAATTCCCTTTGCTTAGATAAGAGTTGAGCTAGAGAAACAGGGGGTGTGGGCAGGGCTGAAGAAGTTATATTAGGTTTTTTAAAAAAAAAAATTGTAAGTTCTTCTTTAGAATAAATAACATTGTACTCAATGTAAGAAAGTTTCTTTCCATCAGAACTCAAAAACATGCAGTATACACACCTGTGCTCCACAGCAGCCACTACAAAGCCCTGAGAAGCCATCTCTATGCAAATAGCAGAATAGATTGTCCTGCAATGAAAACCACACTCTGGTGAGACACGTGCACACACAATTATTTCAATTACACTGCTCTTTAAACGCTGACCACACTACATATGTGCTAGCCCCCACTCACTACTGCTTCTTTTTAAATTTGCTAGCCAGTAGAGCAGGCTTTTGTATGCCAGGCACAAAAGCCTGTTCACAAAACCCTGTTATTGTTTTACTATCTATTCAGAAGGAAGAATGCTAATGATTTTTAAAAAGTAGCATATATGACACTTCGCATCTTCAAAGAGCTGTCCAAAAATCAGCTGTCTAATCATCACAACATGCTTAGGGATTGGTAAATACCTTCACCCCTAAAATACAATGGGAATACACGAATAAATACATCAACCCTGCTGCTTATTTCAGTGGAGGCATACTAATACACAGAACAGCCTGTTCTTCAAATCTGTTTCAGCTCCACGGGGATCTCACTCCCCTACTGAGAATCTGCTCAGAACAACCCTTGGAGACTGCTGCCTCCACAGACACCAAAAATAGTTTGTCAACAAACTGAAGAATTACCGAAAAGCTCCAAGTCCATGGGAAAAAACGAGGA
The DNA here is from genome assembly GCF_031877795.1 of Strix aluco. Lineage (NCBI taxonomy): Eukaryota > Metazoa > Chordata > Aves > Strigiformes > Strigidae > Strix > Strix aluco. Next base: position 126,221,888 of record NC_133933.1, on the reverse strand, counting down.
GTGGGTATTTTTCTCCTGGCTTAAAAGCAGCATTTGACTTTGCAGGACAGGTCACTGAACCTAGATAAAAATTGAAGCACATGTCATTATTACTGAAACGAGAGAAAGCATTTCCTCCTGTGGGAGAGATCCCAAAAATCTGGTGACCACTGATTTCAGAGTCGTCATCTGACGATAAGGTACCAAACCTCATCCTTAAAATACAGAAGACAAATATGGATCTGATTCTGAAAATACTTTCTACTTGGCAGAAGATACTTTCCTTCTCCTCCCACCCACAGCCTAGCACAAGGCCTACATGCCTCTTAAACCCTACGAGAACAGATTTTCAAGAATAGTCAGGCATCCAAGTCTTGTTGGTATTCAGACCTTAGTATCTATCTGACCTTTGTATATTTGCACATTTCCCGGTGGGATTTAAATCCCCACACACAGGCGCAGCTTACCCAAGGTCTTCCTAGATCAAATTGCCCAGACACTCCTATTCATAGCAGGCAGGGACAGCAGGTCTGCCCGAGAACTGGGTCGTATTCAGCATTGAGCATCACAAACCCATCCCAAACAAATATACTTCTTTGGGAAAAACACAGTGTGCACGGAGCAGCAAGGCAACGACCTGCATACAGAGCTCATGCCCTTGCACTAGTCGAGGAATAAAATCAAAACCAGTCTTACCAACATAGTACTGGAAAAGCCTTTCTCCTACGACTCGGTACATATTAAGGAAGTCAGAGAGTCCTTGATAGTACTCTTTATCTGGAATCCATGGTGCCTCTTCATTATTTGTGGTGTCACACGATGGATAATACAGGCGCAAGAAGCTTCCCTGGGATTAGGAGGAAAAAGAAAAGAAAAAAAAGGAAGATTGATATTTATTTATATATGACAGAAGAAAAGGAAGATTCAAACATTTATGTCAAGGACTTCAGATGCAAGTGTAACAGCTCAAGAGAATCTCATGAAAAAATTATTATCCTATACAGGCTTTGATGCCAAATCCTATGTCACTATCTTTTTGTTCCTGCAATCAATTTAAAGTAGCATGACTGTTGGCATCAAGAGATACGCATCACCTTCTCTAGGTTAGCCTATAGCTAATTCAAAATGCTCCATTTAATTAAGTTAATAATTCTAAACACTCACGACGTATTTGCTCCATTTCTGCACCTTGCTGGATCTTTTCTTACGTCCTCCTCACTACGCCTCCTTTCTGGGAATGGTAGGATGATGCAGTTTGATCAGTTTAACAGGGGTGACGGTGTCCCCTTCACCCTTCCAGCTGGGAGCCGTCATTGCTTTCCTTGCACCAGTGAGTCTCACGGAGCTGCTACTGACTCAATTCAGTTTGCTAAACTGGGGCGGGGGGGGAAAGGACCCTGCTGGATGTATATTTTTCCCCTAGGTTAACAAGACAAATTTTACCCCAAGACTAGTTTCTGGAAGTGTGGTCTTGCAGAGGAGATGTGGGCAGAGTCAGGCGCGTGGTCTCAACGTGGCTATAGTGTTCCTGGCTGAAGTGAGCAAAAGGCTGTCAGTAAAGCTCTTGGGCAGCTGCACAGCAAAGGAGTGCAATATATTGTTCTTCCTCCTCATCAAGATGTTTCCAAGTCTGTAGTGGTCCATCTTTCTAAACACAATTTTGTTAACCTGTGTTTTATCTGCCTGTTTCTTACCACTGGTTTGAATCCTCTTTTACTGTCTGCACTCCAGGTCTTCCAGGAAACCACTCAAGCTTTCCACATTCACATGGACCCTCCATACCCCCTTGCTGGCATTTTTGCTACGCAGACAGCATCAATTTACTAAAGGCACACCTTAAAGCACCCCTCGCAGCAGATGAACTGTATGTAATTTGCATTCTTACTTCCTGGTTTGCAACGGAATTTGTGACCCACTATTCAAATTCACGGTTTTGTTCCACCTGTACTTTTGTTTTAACAAGTTAAGTCTAGGGCCAAAAAGAATACGAGCTTTGGAATATCTGGCTTCTTGAACTCTAATTTATCAGTCTCACACACAACGTGTACCAAAAGCTTGTTTAATGAAGCTTATTTCTATTTACTCATCAAACTTCAATCAATCTTTGACACAAAGGCTACTAAGGCAGAAATCATCAAACGTTCATCCATACTGGTAATGATATTAATTTGATCCCAGCATAGCCCCAGTGAACCTCCCCAGGTGACTAACTTCTTACCGGAAAGGGAAAAAGGTTCATTATCTATGCCTAAGAGAACTGTAATTATACAGATTGCCTGTCTAAAAAAAACACATGGGCTGATTGCAAAGAAACTAACTGCTTCTTTGTGCTAATACACAGTAAGCTCAGTAAAGGAAAACATATGAAAACCACTTCAAACTGATCATGAGTTCCACTATGCCTGGCTAGTCTGAGGAGTAAAACCTCAGTGTAAAGTGTAAAGGCAGGCGTATTCTCATAGGAAAATTAAAAAGCAAGAGGATTTGAAATGGAAACCTATAAGCGAGCTCATTAGCTGGCTATTTACTGTTCCCATCTTCTAATCATGGCTTCTCTCTGTACTAACCACTTGCAGAATTGACATCCTGTTCTTTTTCAGATAGATAAAATTTCAGTAGGACATCTTGTGCTTTACCCTGTGGCTGAAACACTGCATACCCTCATCACCCAACCCTGCCAAATCCCACTGGGATCTTTGTGATGAGAACAGCTACAGTCACGGAGACTGCGTGCGGAGCCTCCCCAGGCGCCCAGTGCAGAAGGGAGCGGTGGGGTGGATGGGAAGAGCCCCGTGGGTCCCAGTGGGACACAGCTTCCCTGCAGTATCTTGTGTAGGGGAGTCAGGAAGGCAAGGATATTAGGAGGAGGGAGGAAGCAGCCATGGGGAAGGCTTAGAGGTTACATTCACCTGGTAAATGCCCAGCACACATCCTACATTGGGACAGAGAGGATAGAAAGCTGAGCTGTGAGTGTCAGCCATGCAGCATTGCTGCACACAGCCAAGACCTTCTGTTTGATTATCTGTAAAACTACAGCAAGTTGTTTCACTGACATTGTGGCTTAAATCCAATGGAGGAAGAACCAAGAGCTTTACCTCAACTGCATTTTCTGTCATCAGGTCTGTACATCCAACCGAGTGTGGTCCCTTTCCTTTGGGGATCCTATAAAACTTCTCAGTGCTGTTCGTCCCCATTTCCATTGCTGCCTTCACCGACAAACCTGGGGAAAAACACAAAGCAAATCAAGAGACGCCCATGGCCTGTGTGACCAAACCACCTACCCTGAACAAAATTCAGCGTGCAGAAGATCCAGGAGTAGGAAATTCAAGGTTGAGCCGATACAAGAATGTGCTTATGAGAATCAGAGATCTGAAATCTCTGCCTTGGAGCAGAGTGTCCTGAATCCCAAGGCTCAGACAACACCGTGCACTACAGAGAAAGGCGGGGAGGAAACGTTTGGCTGGGAACGCCGCGGGAGGTCGAGGTGCTGGGGCGTAGAGCAGCACCAGTCTCACTTCTTGGGCACAAACAGGGAAGAGCGAGCCCACGAGCGGCGAGTTTCAGGCCTGAAGGCAGTTTCCTCCCTGCCAGGCTACAACCTCGAGCTGCTCCTCCTCGCACGACTGCAGAGAGGGAAGTTTTTGCAGCTCCTCGGTAAACAAAACCGGCCTACGCGTCTGGGGTGGAAGGGTGTCACGGAGAAAAACAACGCTGTAGCCGTTTTTCCAGGAGGAATGACGAAGCCTGGATTTGATCCCTGGAGAGAAGAGGAAGGGCTGCCCGTGCCGGAGAGGTTGTGGGGAAGGTCCGGCCCTCCCCCGCCCATACCTGAGGTGACCCGGCCGGGCCCGGCCGGCCCTGGGGACGAGCGGGGCGCAGCCGCCGCAGCCCGGCCTAGGCAGCAGCCCTGAGCCGCACCCCCGGGCCCTCGCTCCCGGGGCGCCTGGGATCTGCCACGTCGTCCCGCCCCGCCGCAGCGTGGAACAGCCCCGGGGCCATCCCGGCACCGCAGGAGCAGCCCGGCGGGTCCGCTCCGCCGCCCCCCAGCCAGGCCCGGCAGCCCGCGGGGGCTGGGGAAGGCGCGGGGCCGGGCCGGGCCTCCCTCGCCCGGGGAAGCGGCGGGGCGGAGCGCGGCGGCTCCTCCCCGGAAAGGGCCGTCGTCTTCCGCCGGCGCGGAGCGGAGCGAAGATGGTGCGGAAGCTGAAGTACCACGAGCAGAAGCTGCTGCGGCGGCTGGAGCTGGTGAGCTGGGAGGCGGCGGGGGGGAGCCTGGCCGAGGTGAAGGCGCTGCGGCGGTACCGGCTGGGCCGGCGGGAGGACTACGTGCAGTACAAGGCGCTGGCCCGCACCGTCCGCGCCTTGGCCCGCCGCCTCCGCGACCTGGGACCGGCCAGCGCCGCCTTTCGCGCCCGCTGCGCGGCCGCGCTGCTGGAGAAGCTGTACGGGCTGGGGCTGGTGGGCAGCCGGCGGTCGCTGGCCGACTGTGAGAGCCTCTCGGCCGCCGCCTTCTGCCGCCGGCGCCTGCCCTGCCTGCTGCTGAAGCTGCGCATGGCCCAGGACCTGCGCCACGCCGTCACCTTCGTGGAGCAGGGACACGTCCGCGTGGGGCCCGAGGTGGTGACCGACCCCGCGCTCCTCATCCCCCGCGCCGTGGAGGACTTCATCACCTGGGTGGACGCCTCTCGCCTCCGGCAGAAGGTCCTCGACTACAACCAGGAGCGCGATGACTTCGACCTGGCCGCCTAGGGACGCGCCGCCCCTCGGGACACGCGTGGGAATTAGACACGCACGCGTTAAACCACCATCCGGTATTCACCCCACACACCCCCAAACACACCTGCACGGGGAGCAAGGAGGAGACCCACTCCCTTATAGTGACGCGTTGCTCTGCTCCTCGCTCCCCTTCACAGCGAACGGCTCCGTTCATCCACGCGGAGAAACTTCCCCTCCGCTTCCATCGCTCCAAGGAAACTTCCCCTCCGCTTCCATCGCTCCGAGGAAACATCCGACAGCCCAGCTCCATTGTCCTTGTGTCCCGTAGAGCAGAAGTGCTTGGAAGGCTCTCTGCCTGATCGCAGGAGAGGAGGGGTGGTCAGGTTTATTGCTTGGCTGCTAATAATAGCTGCGGGAAGGGGTTTTAAGCCTGGCCAAGTGGCTTAAAACTGTTTTAGGACTGAGTTTGGCAGCTTCGGTGCTGCCTTTCTGAGAGATTGTCCCAAAAGACTGCTGGTTCCTCCTTCGGCTGACAGGCGTGCAGTAACCAGAGGAGCTGCGTCGGAAGGTTTTTCTCTTAATACTAAGAAAAGTGTATATGGGGGAGATGTGGAGGTGGTTCAGGGTCAGCAGTAAACAAGGAGGCCAAGTACGGCATTTCTGGAGCAATAAAAGTTTTGGCCAAAAAGGGAATTAAGAAGAAAAAAAAAAGCCAACTTTTATTTTCATGTGAAGTCATAAAGGGAAGTTTGATACCCTGAGTTCAGTATCTTCGCTGTGGGGGGTTCCAGCTGACAATGAGGCATCATTTATGGAGCAGGGGAGGAGTTGGAGCGAAAGCTGTCCTAACCATAACTGCAGATCTGGGGGGAACTTCTGCATTTAGCACATAAGCCAAACAAACATCAATACCTGAGGGGAACCTCAGGCTTTCTGGGGCTGTTGGGAACTTTATTCCCCTTTGAAATAAAGAGCAGAAAAGCAAAAATAAAATGGGTGGTTTAAGTTCCTGAAGAAATGTGTGTGCTATTTTATGATGTAGTTTCTCTGAGAGTTTCTTCTGGTTTTAAATATTCCAGTAAGCCCTGTTTGTCATCGTGCAGAATTTTTTTTTAAGGTAATTTATGTAACACTTTAATTTTGATTGCTACAGGGCTATACTGAGTTACAAAGTGCTTTTTGCTAGAAATGCTTTCTTTACTTTACCCAGGACTATGAAAGGATTTGGCAGTAGGTTTAAGAGTGGAGCTGTGACGGCCTGTCCAAAGGCTGGAGTTCAGCTGCACCTACTTCTTGGGGTCAGGAAGCTTTAATAAGGCTTCTCTGAATGGGAAAGGTATTTAGGTGAAGGGTGTTTTGGGGTTACCAAATGAGGACCAGAAACTCAACAAATGTTATGGCTGTTTTTTAAAATGCAAATTAGATGTTAAAATTCCTAACAGTCTTGTAAGCCAAATGTATTAAGCAGAGCATTAACTTTTAAAGCAATAATAGATATTAAGAAACGGACACAAAAGAGGTGGGGAAACCCCTTTGCTTATCCTATGAACTACTCCTGTTTACACATGAATTTATTTCAGTAAAACATCACCTGCAATACCTTAAAAACCTTTTTCTCAGGGTATGCACCTTGTTTATAGTAAGAAATACAAATTGAAAAGATGTTTCGCACCTGAAGCATGACTTTTCTTAAACACCTTTCCAGCTTTCATCTGGAAAAACATCATCATTCTTTGGGAAGTTCAGAACATGCCCAAGTCAGGTGCAGGTAAAAATGCTGTGTTTGCTCTGCTTCACTCTTTTGGGGGAATTTAAGTACCAGCACAATGACATGCCCTGTGCAGGGCATTTTACTGCTCAGATGCTGAGCTGCTGCTCTGCCCACTTTGTCCAGCCCTCAAAGGAAGAGCGGAAAAGGAAATCTTGAACCTCCAGCCTGTTAGCCTCTGTAGTTTACATCATCAGCCTGTCCTAGACCAACTTTTCATCATTAATCTGTGCCCCTCCAGTATCTTCTGCAGCAGAAGAGAAACAACCCAAAAACCTGTAGGCTGTTAAATTATGCTATGGCAATGGTAGCTAATTGATTTCCGTATGGATGCTGTGGGATAACAGCATCCATCACCCCTGCTCTCCTCCTGCGGTATTGGAAATCAAACCCTTAGGTGCTTTTTAAGAAACGCATCAGGTGCATTTTAAGAAATGCATCTTTATATGTCTATGTGTTTCTTAAGTCTGGAAGTCTGTGGCCCTGCTGGTTTTACAGTAGCTGAGACCCGAGATGCTCCTAAATTTTTAATAGCTGGAGTCCACGTACCCCTCAGAGGAGAGCTGGGTCCATTTCCAAGTGGGATAAACAGAGCGTTGTCTTGATATGAAAATGGAAGTGACATCTGACGGCAGCACGCCCACGTTCTTGCTCGTGAGTGCAGTCAGGCAGATGATGGCTTCCTTGTGTTTAATGGTGACTTTGCCTTTAGTTTGTGGGTTTGAGTTTGTTTGTCAGAGCTGACGTGCGGTGGCTGCGGACGGGCGGTTCCCGCAGCAGCTCCGGAGCTGGAGATTGCAGGGGTACAGGAAGCAGCTCCGACAGCCTTTCCTGGCACTTGGATAAACAGTCTGGTTTTTAAAACCCAAGGCTGGATCCAACATCAGTATAAATCGGTGCTGGCTTCCATGGGTCTGTGTGAGCTGGCACAAGGATGATCTGGCTGGGAGCTGGAGGGGTCCCAGCTTCTCCAGCAAGGGAGGAAGGAGCCGTGGGGGGCTCTGGGCAGTGCAAGAGCTGTCAGGACAAACAGCGAGCAGTTCCTGTGCAGCAGCTCTCTCTTGGATAGCAGGCAGCGATCAGGGAGGTTTTATCAGGGCCTATGCTGGGTTTGGGGTTTTTTTTCCCTTGTTTTTTTTCCTCCTTCTTTTCCCTGGCCTTGGCTTGTCCTTTATTTGAAGGCTGCCAAAGTGGGGGAGCTGAGCTTGGGGAATGTGGGGGAGCTGAAGAAAAGAGTCCTTCACACTGATGCCTTTTGTGTTGCAGGGTATAAATGCCTGAAGCTGTCACTGAAATGCAAATGTGTGTTTTTCTGCTGATCTGAGCCGCTTTTTTTCCAGTAAACAAGAATGCTCCGTGTTTTAAAAGCTGCTTCCATCTGACGTCTTGGCATGACTTAGTGCAGAGTTGATGCCGACCTCAGTAATTTGGTGATAGCACATCATGGCGAGCATAGATGGCACGTGAGGCTGGGGAAGGGCATGCATCCCCCTTGCCAAGATGGGGTACAGAGACTGAGAGAAGCAATGGTGGAGCTGGGTGATTCCCAGCCGTTTGGGTGATGCTCCTGCATCCTGGGTTAGGCCAGGGCTTCCCAGCCACATCTCAGGGCACTTCCATGTGCTCACCTCAGGGGCACTCCCCAGTGAGATATTCCCCCACGGGTGGAAATGTCACTGTCCCCTTCTTAAGCTCTGAGCACTCTGTTTTAAGTACATCCCCTGGCTGATTTGGCACTGCAGATTCAACCACAGAGCCAGTTCTCATCACTGGGGCATGGGCTTGCCATAGTTCCTACACCATATACCAAAACGTTTCAACATTCACTGGGTCTGGGAGAAAAAAGCACCCCTAAGCATTATGGCAGCATTTACCTGAGAGCCCCAGTTCTGGTGTCTGCTCTTAAATGCGCTGGTTTAGACATCAGAGCAACTCTTCTCACCCTTTGCTTGCTGATTTGGGCCTGAAGCAGGACCTGGGTGGTGGAAAACCTGTCTGCTATGTGGTCAGTATGTGGGGATGCTGGGTGGAAGCAGCAAGCAGCAGCCCTGGAGTCAGCAGGAGGAGGCAATTGGATTCAGTCTTCCCATAAACCATGGAGCTTATGGATCTAAATCCAAGTGTACCTCCCCCAGTGGAAACGTGCCCTCTCGCTTCTCTGCAAACATGACTACACAGCAGAAAGGTTCCACCACCACTATTATTGGCTCATTTCAAAGAGAGAAAGTGTTCCACTTCCAGCAGGCAGAGAAAAAGGAGAGGCCAACCACTACTGACCGACAGAGATGGAGATTTGAGCATCTCCAGTTTCCTCCTAGAGCTGCCCATTAGAGGATCCACGTGTCCCCAGCAGTAAGTCACAACAGCTTCTCGGCTGCTGTAAATCATGTCAGCGGGGTTGATATGTGCAAGTCCGGATGGTGTTGCCACCCTCAGTTCCTGCCCTGAAGAGCCACCACCTGCTGCTCCTGCAGAGGCTCAGATGGTTGTGTCACGGGGTAAAGTACAGGCAGGCTCTCCTGGCAGGTTCGTCTGACTAATGTTACAGTCTGTCACCTATATCTGAGCTCATTGGGCTTAAAACACACTGGGGGTGAGCATATCCTAAAACCGTCGTCTCTCTCCCCACCTCTCTAACAGCAGCCAGGGTGCAGGGTCCCGTGCAGGTGTCCACCTTGCCGATGCTGGGTTTGGGGGAGATGAATACCGTGCTGGCAGAGCACCCAAAACCTCCCGCTCTGTGTCCCTGTCAGCCTCCTAGAAGCATTTAAGCCGGGAAGGACTGCTGGAGGTCACCTAGCCAAACCCCTGCCCAAATCAGGGCACGCATGGGGCTGCCTTGGTTTTACATGTCTCAGTTACAGACACCCAAAGGAGAGTTTAATCACCCTCACTGCAAATACTTTTTTTCCCTTTCCATCTAGTCTGAGTTTCCCTTGCTGCAGCCTGGGGACTGCTGCTTTCCATCCCCACGGTGTCAGGAGGTGGGTCACTTCTCCCCATGGGAAAACTCGATTCACCTCTTCCCTGAACGCTGGCCATACACGCAGCGGGGAAGGGGCACGTCCACCATGTCCCCCCCTGCCGCTTACCCAGAGCGAATCCCACCCCTCTGCGGGGACGCGCAGGGATTTGGGGCCAGATGAGGGGCTGTAAGGGAGGAAACGGAGAAGCACAAGCCCTCAAGGACTGGGAACAGGCTTCGGGAAGAGCAGGCTGAAGCCAGGGAGCGGGAGCGCTGGGGCCAGATAAGAGGCTGTAAGGGAGGAAACAGATGAGCACGAGTCTTCAAGGATTGGGAACAGGCTTTGGGAAGAGCAGGCTGAAGCCAGGGAGCAGGAGCACTGGCAAGCTGCACGAGGGGCTGCGCAGAAACTACTCAGCTCCTTAAAATCCCCCTCACGCTACCGTTGCTCCTCCCCGTGATCTCCCCAGAGCGTTTTTCCCCCTTTAGCCCTCCACGTACCTGGTGTGCGGTGTCCCGGCTGCCCTTGGCTCCCGTCCCACTGGCTGGAGGAGCAGGATGGACCCTTCGGCCGCCCGCGGCCCTCCGGAGCCAGGCGAGAGGCGGCTGGCCCCGCAGGAGGATGTCTTTCTCTCTGGCAGACTGACTGCCGGGCTCTCCCCGAAGGGGAGGGACCAAACTTTGCCTTAGTTTCCAGACGAGACAATCTTTCTGGTAGAGATCTTCTCTGGGCCTGGAAAACAAGCTTCCGGCATGGTGCCATACCAAAAAAACGCCACACGCCCCAGAGGACCCTGCGGCTGCTTAGATGTCGGGCTGTGCCTTTGCAGGGCAGGGACGGGTTTAGATACGGGCTTGTTTGTATGTGGCTGTGAATTTCTGGCTTTGCTCACAGCGCTGAGTGTGGTGGCGTTAGGGCTGGATTAAGCACTGTGATCCTCGTGAGAAAATCCCCCTGGCCAGGCTGCTGTGACCTTTATGGATGGGTGAGGAGGGGAGACCTGCAGCAGGGGATCACTGCCCTTCGGCACAAGGTCCCCCCATAAAAATCCAAATCTTTTTTCCTCTGGTTTTATGAAAGGGGATAACAACACCCTAAGGAAGCTGATCCCACTTTTGGGGTGCAACTTCTGGAGTGGTTTAAGGTGGATCAAGCACAGGTCCCTAGTAATGGGGTGGATCTGCATCCACCCCCCCCTTTTGCACAGCCCCAGCATTTGCCCCCTCAATAATGCTGAATTTAGGGAATTAACCCTAAAACCAGCACCGATAATAAAAGATTAGTTTTCTGAGAGATCAACAGGTTGATCCAGCTGATGAAACAGCCATATGAGCTTCAAGGCTAAGCAAAGTGAGGCAGTAGGGGAGGAAGGGAAGGTAAAATTTGACTTGGCCTAAGTTGCTTATGAAGGTGCACCCATGCACTGTCTCCTTGTAGAGCTGGTGAGCTTCTGGGGTGGAATCATCAAATTCTCTTCCCCTCCCCTTGCAGGTTATGTGTGTGAATATGATCTGAAGCTAGCAGAGCACAAAGGTGCTTGAAATTTAAGTTATATTTTTAAACTTTGAATTTTGTTGGCATTTCCTTGGAAAATAATAAATTTGTATGAAAAGGTCCGAGATTTTTTTGTGTACTTTTATCCAGCACTTGTTTCAGTGATGGGATGGATGCCTTAAAGTGTAACATTTTCAGGTTAGATTTAATGCTGATGAAAGGTCTTGGAGGACAACTCTGAGGACTTCTGTTTAATCTAAAGGAACAGGTTCTTCAACGTTAGTGAGAGGCAATGAGGAGGAGGAGGCAGTGCATGACTGCTTAAAGTAACAGAGACATGCCAAAACCAATGATACTTTTGTGGCCCACAGAGAAGCTCCAAAATTTATTATATTTTTTAATATATTCATAAATTCCCAATTTGCAGGAGTCAAACTCAGTAGAAGTCATGTATGAGTCTTTCTCTTGGATCTGGTCTACACAATCTGACCAACTAAGTCAAGGGACCTACTGACACAGGCTGTGATTCCCTCTGACCTTTGTATCTCATATTTTCCTTACAAGAAAGCAGGTTAGAGATGGTGCTGTCTCTTTCCAGCCTGGATTTAGGATGTTGTTGGGTTGTTTATGGGAGTTGGGAGCAGGGAAGTGGCCCCATCCACCTCTGGCTCCCAGGATATAGCCCCTAGGATTGCAAACCTTCGCTCACACCAACCTCAGGAAACTTCAATGTTGGTCCTTTCCAACATGCTGAACATAGAAATCTCACTCTTTTCAATCTGAGAAAGTTACTCCATGAGGTAAATGTAATGCAAAAGCTGAAGCAAATCCTAAAACTCTTCTGGTTTCTGAGGAGAACTGGACTAATTAGCTGAAAGCCAGATGTTGATATGGGAATATAAAAGTTTTTTCTCCATTGATTTAGTCAGACTGGAGAAAATACTGCAGTGTTTCCAATCCTCAGGATGATGGAGTAGTGTTGTGATCCTTGCAAGCTGCTTAAATTCCCTGCCAGCAAAGCAGCTAGGAAATATCCCCTAGCACAGGTATAAGCCTTGCGGGACTGAAGATCTAATTGCATTTCTTGATTGGGGTCTGTTTTATGGGACTGGAAAATGCAAAGCACAGCTATGGAGATGAGATTTTTAAGCAACGTGCCTGAGCTGGTTTCAGCTGGAATAAAGTTAATTTTCTGCCTAGTAGCTGGCATAGTGCTGTGTTTTGGATTTAGGATGAGAATAATGTCGATAACACGCTGATGTTTTAGTTGTTGCTAAGCAGTGTTTATACTAAGTCAAGGACTTTTCAGCTTCTCATGCTGCCCTGCCAGCGGAGGCTGGGGGTGCACAAGCAGCTGGGAGGGGACACAGCCAGGACAGCTAACCCAAACGAGCCAAAGGGATATTCCAAACCATATGATGTCATACCCAGTATATAAACTGGGGGGAGTTGGCCAAGGTTCACTGTGGCTTGGAGATTGGCTGGGCATCTGTCATTGGGTGGTGAGCAATCGTATTGCACATAGCTTGTTGTGTATATTCTATTGTTATTATTATTTTCCCTTCCTTTTCTGTTCTATTAAACTGTCTTTATCTCAACCCTTGAGTTTTACTTTTTTTTTTTTTCCAATTCTATCCCCCGTCCCACTGCAGGGGGTGGCACTGAGCAAGTGGCCTCGTGGTGCTTAATTGCTGGTTGGGGTTAAACCATGACAGTCCTTTTTTGGCACCCAGTGTGGGGCTTGAAGGGTTGAGATAACAACAGATCTGACCAGAGCGTGTTAAAACAAATTTGTTACAAGTATTCATTATATTAGTTTAATAGTTGGCGGTCACAATGTTGATTTATTGGCTCTTAGAGCTGTGTTATGTATCACCTTACTTGCTGTATATAGTCCCTGTGCTGCTGCTTATCCGTGGGAGGTGGATTAAGGTTTTCCCTTTGATATACTACGTAATGCTGATTTATGGTACGATAAAATTATTGGTTGTGAGACTAATCCAGTATTTGTACTCAGCATTGACATCATTTCCATACTTCAGGAGCCATCTCTTGGAAACTATTAATAATTACACTCTTTACCTTTTCTCCTTGGAGAGCCAATCTATGGAGGAGACACCTTCCTCCACCTTCCCTTTTTCCTCCAGGCTAGTTACAATAGCTCTTGAGAATTTTGAATATCGTTGGGATGTTGAAACCAGCATGGTCCTATTGCTAGAAACCAGCATGTTCCTCAATGTGGTTCAGATCTTGTTTAGGGTTAAACAACTATTTAAGAGTACCACCCTGAGATCTGCCCGAGGCTGGATAATCATGGGTGGCATGGCATGTGGGGGAATATGGGCAGGTATCTAGAGAACTTCTCACTTCCAATGGTTTGGAACTTCACTCCTGAACAATACAGGACCCTGATAAAGTGAGAATATTTGAAAGAAAAATGCTGTGGCTATTCCAAAGAGGCACAACTTAACCACGCTGTGCTGGGCCCTGGCCAGTATCTACCAAATGCTGCTTGATCCTATGCAGCACCCTCAAGGGGAAGGGAGGGAAAACTGACCCACTGGCACTGTGGTTACTCCAACCCCTGCAACAGGCACTGCAGCTGACCCAGAGAACCAACGCATGCCAGTATCAGTCACCCCTCTACAGAAGAAGAAATACACAAAAAAATCAGTTTGCTTAGTAAGGGATAAAGATTTTAAACGGGGCCCTGAGCAACAACAAGCCTTTGAACAAATTAAACGGGAAATAGTTCATGCAGTAGCCCTTGGGCCAGTCTGGGCAGGACAAGATGTTAAAATGTGCTCTATGCTGCAGCCGTGAAGAATGGCCCTACCTGGAGCCTCTGGCAGAGAGCACCCAAGGAGGCTTGAGATCAGTCCCTGGAGTTTTGGAGTCGAGGTTACAGAGGATCCGAGGCCCACTATACTCCAACTGACAAAGAGATATTGACAGCATATGAAGGGCTTCGAGCTGCCTCAGAAGTGGTTGGTACTGAAGCACAGCTCCTCCTGGCACCCCAACTTCTGGTGCTGGGCTGGATGTTCAAAGTGAGGGTCCCCTCTGTACATGGTGCAGCTGAGGCCACGTGGAGTCAGTGGGTCACGCTGATCACAAAATGGGCTCAAATAAAGAGCCCCAGTCACCCAGGAATTTTAGAAGTGATCATGGACTGGCCAGAAGGCAAAGATTTCAGAACATTGCCAGAGGAGGAGGTGATGCATGCTGAAGAGGCTCCACTGTATAATAAACTACCAGAAAATGAGAGGCAATATGTCCTGTTTACTGAGGGGTCCTGTTGCATAGGTTGTTTAGTCTGGAGAAGAGGAGGCTGAGGGGAGACCTCATCGCCCTCTACAGCTACCTGAAAGGAGGCTGCAGAGAGGGGGGGATGAGTCTCTTGACCCAAGTAACAAGCAATAAGACAAGAGGTAATGGCCTCAAGTTGTGCCAGGGAAGGTTTAGACTGGCTATTAGGAAGTATTTCTTTGCAGAAGGGGTTGTTGGGCGTTGGAATGGGCTGCCCAGGGCAGTGGTGGAGTCCCCATCCCTGGAGGGGTTTAAGAGTCGGGTTGACCCAGCGCTGGGGGATCTGGTAGAGTTGAGAACAGTCAGTGTTAGGTTAATGGTTGGACTGGAGGATCTTCAAGGTCTTTTCCAACCTTGATGATTCAGTGATTCTGTGGTGGTAAAAAAGCATCAGAGTGGAAGGCAGCTGTATGGAGTTCCCTATGACAAGCTGCAGAAACTGCTGAAGGAGAAGGTGAATTGAGTCAGTTTGCAGAGGTGGAAGCCACCCAACTGGCTTTAGACATCGCTGAGCGAGAAAGGTGGCCAATACTTTATCTCTATACTGACTCATAGATGGTGGGAAATGCCCTGTGGGGGTAGTTGCAGCAATGGAAGCAGAGCAACCAGCAGCACAGAAGTAAACCCATCAGGCAACATGCCTGAGCTGGTTTCAGCTGGAATAAAGTTAATTTTCTGCCTAGTAGCTGGCATAGTGCTGTGTTTTGGATTTAGGATGAGAATAATGTCGATAACACGCTGATGTTTTAGTTGTTGCTAAGCAGTGTTTATACTAAGTCAAGGACTTTTCAGCTTCTCATGCTGCCCTGCCAGCGGAGGCTGGGGGTGCACAAGCAGCTGGGAGGGGACACAGCCAGGACAGCTAACCCAAACGAGCCAAAGGGATATTCCAAACCATATGATGTCATGCCCTGGGGACATATAAACTGGGGGAAGTCAGTTGGGGGATGCCGTGGCTTGGAGATTGGCTGGGCGTTGGTCAGTGGGTGGCGAGCAATTGTATTGTGCATCACTTGTTTTGTATATTCTGTTATTATTATTATTTTCCCTTCGTTTTCTGTCCTGTTAAACTGTCTTTATCTCAAGCCCTGAGTTGTTTGGGTTTTTTATTCCGATTCTCTCCCCCATCCCACTGGGTGTGGGGGGGGGAGTGAGTGAGCAGCTGCATGGTGCTTAATTGCTGTCTGGGGTTGAACCACAACACCACCATAGCTCTATTATTTGCACCAAAGAACATCAGAAGATACTTGCACAGACATTTCTTTCATTGCAGTAAAATACTACCAGTAGTGGATCGGCAGCATTGGCAAGGGAGGAGCCAGTTTCCATGGTAAGTGAGTACTAACAGACCCGAGGCAAATGTTTGGCCTGAGCTGGCTGTTGGTTAGCAACATCCTTGAGAAATGCAACATGGTTTTATCTACGAGTTCTTTATATAAAGGGCTGCACTTTCCTCCAGATTTCCATTATTGCAAACCAAATGTCACCATCAGTCTGTGATCAGTGCTTTGAAGATAAATTATAATTTTTTTCCCTCTCTTTTTCCTTATTTTTGGATAAATCCTGTTTTTTCACAGTGCATGTCTCATTTTTATTCCAGATGCTGCTTGATCTGTTAAAATTGCTCTTGAGAGGAGTTGATGCACCAGTGAACACCCACTAAACAACAATTGCTCTTTTACCAGGCACCTTTCTGAAGTGTGCAGCATGACAGAGCTCCATGAAGCTGCAGCTTTGGGGGACTATGACCTGGCACGTGAGATTTTGAGGACAGGGCGCTGCGACCCAAATCACAAGGATGTTGACTGGCATGACAGGACCCCGCTGCACTGGGCTGCTGCAAAAGGTAAGGGCACCCCCTGCTATGTTAGCTCTGCGAGCAGGTGCCTTAAAAGGTGATGCTGATTGCAAATACATCTTGCTATGATGGCAATTAATGCTGGTAGTATTCACAGCTTTATCTGATCATTTTGTCCTCAATGGGAAAGAAAGAGAAAAATACCAATTTAAATGCAAACTTTGCCTCCAAAATAATTTCTGGGGTTACCATCAAAGTGATTTTTTAGCTTTTTTTTCCTGTCACTTGAAAATTTACAATTTACAGGGTATGTACATATAGCATGCCTGCTTGTCCCCCACATTACTTTTCTAAGAGGAGTGCAGAGGAGTTATTTCTCATGTACACCTCCACGAATGAGCAGAAAGTCAAACCCGCTGTATTTAAACCAGGTATTTATCAAACCCAATAGAACAAAATAACTACAGCGTGTTTTACATTGCTCTCCCTTTATCCCACCTCGTTGAATGAACAAACAGGACCAGAGTTGTTTGCAGCTCCCATTTGGTCCTTCACCATCAGAAGTGCCTGTTAAATTCAAACATCCCTTTATAGGCCAGAAAAGAGATGAATGCAACCATATAATGTATAATTCTGCACAGTGTAAAATGGGAAACTGGACCTGTACTCCTCCATGCTAGGGTGTTTGTTACATTTTGGGAGCTCACATCATGGCATCTGTCGTTGCTCAGAAATCAAGTGTGTGTTTTGCTGGTTTATACTTGACACCATGTTTTACTTTTGCCTTGATGGATTATTATTCCTTTGGGCAGCAGCAAAGGGAACTGAGTTATTTAAGAAAATAATGATGAGACTGGCATGGCCTAGGTGCCATTGGGAACAGTCTAGCTCAGTCAAGGCAGTGTGAAGTGGGGTAGAAATAACTTTTTTTGTTTCTTTAAGCAATTCCACAAGTCAGAAAAATATGAAGGTGAATGAAGACTAGTAATTTCTCTATCTCCTATCAAACAAACCTTTGTTTTAGTGAAGCTGTTCACAAGTTTTCCACTTTTTTAATGTTTAAATTTTATTTTGCATTGAACTAAAAACCAAAATGAAACAATTGAGACAGTCAATAGCCAATTGGTCAATGACTAATTGAGATGTGCTGTTCAGAAATTAGTAAAAAGCTTTTTTGATTTTATTGTTGGTTTTGTTGCAAAAATGCTTCTGGAAACAGTCCAGTTTGGAAAAAAAAAAAAAAGCATTTTCTAATGAGTATCATTTATTTGATAAATCAAATGGCCAGGTCATGGGTAAAATCCATCGTTACATGACTGAGGGAATTATGATCAACTGTGTGTGACTGTCTTCTGCATCCTGAAGGAATAAAGTCTAATGCAGGTTCATCTTCTCTCCCTGTTTCTCTGCCCAACACAAGGGCAGTCGGAACTGGTCAAGCTCCTCGTGGATCACGGCGCCCGGCATTGCCTGCGGAGTGACGTGGGCTGGACTCCGGCTCACTTTGCTGCTGAGTCAGGGAGACTGGGGGTGCTTCGCACCCTTCATTCCCTGCATGCTGCCATGGACGCGGCTGACCTCTTCGGCGACACTCCCAAGAGGCTTGCGGAAATCTATGGTCACCACGACTGCTCCAGGTTCTTAGAAAAGTGAGTAGCGATGGCTGGTCCCACTGCAGCAGCTGATGGGGAACGAGAAATTAAAATTAAATTGACTGCTAGATAGAGGATCACAACAAATACAAGTGTGTTACTTATCTTTCCACCTAAAGCCTATTAAAGCCGTCAAGCATGAGTAGTAAATAAGCAAATATGTGTCTTTGTCAAGGGGAAGACATTCATTTATTCCACTGCCTTCTGTGGTTTGTCTTGGTATGTTTTCAAAATCGTTACCACTTCATGACATCATTGTTTTTATAAGGATATTACAGAGTGATTATTTAGCAAAGGAAATGAAGGCAAGAACTAAGAAATATTAACCTCTTAGAGTGGTGGATACTGAATACACAGGTTGAATTGTTTAAGAACAGGCCTTTAGTAGTTGATAGTAGTGAATATATATCATGTATATCACCAGCAGCACTACAGGCTTGGGGAGGAGTGGCTGGGGAGCTGCCAGTCAGAGAGGGACCTGGGGGTGTTGATTGACAGCCGGCTGAACATGAGCCAGCAGTGTGCCCAGGTGGCCAAGAAGGCCAATGGCATCCTGGCTTGTATCAGAAATAGCGTGGCCAGCAGGGACAGGGAAGTGATCTTACCCCTGTACTCGGCACTGGTGAGGCCGCACCTCAATTACTGTGTTCAGTTTTTGGGCCCCTCACTACAAAAAGGACATTGAATGACTCGAGCGTGTCCAGAGAAGGGCAACGAAGCTGGTGCAGGGTCTGGAGCACATGTTGTACGAGGAGCGGCTGAGGGAACTGGGGTTGTTTAGTCTGGAGGAGGCTGAGGGGAGACCTCATCGCCCTCTACAGCTGTCTGAAAGGAGGTTGCAGAGAGCTGGGGATGAGCCTCTTGAACCAAGCAATAAGCGATAGGACAAGAGGGAATGGCCTCGAGTTGCACCAGGGCAGGTTTAGACTAGGTATTAGGAAACATTTCTTTACAGAACGTGTTGTTAGGCCTTGGAATGGGCTGCCCAGGGAGGTGGTGGAGTCCCCATCCCTGGAGGTGTTCAAGAGGCGGGTTGACATAGCGCTGAGGGATCTGGTGTAGTTGGGATCTGTCAGTGTGAGGTTAATGGTTGGACTGGATGATCTTCAAGGTCCTTTCCAACCTAGATGATTCTGTGATTCTGTGATTTGGCTTTTCTTGCAGTAGAGAGCCATGCTTTTTTTTTTCCATAATTATTGAAAATTATACCTTTTGATCTGTTAAGAGGATGGCCACATATTACTTCCAAATTTTGGAAAACTCCTTATTGTCTTAACTGTTTGCAGTTATCACTGTCACAACATATGCAATGTATAATATGCTTTTTAAAGGGTTTCCAATTACCATTCCTGTTTTTCAGCCACTGATTTGGCTCACGGATATTTTCACCCTTGTAAAGCTGTTTCCCTGGATCAGGATGCAGTCCTCCAGAGATCTGAGCTGTGTCACATACCTGCATCTTTCTAAAACAGTGGAACAGATCACCAGAACCAGCTTGTTCAGTGCAAGTCCTAGTCCCACACCTTACCTGGTATTTAAATACACTGCTTGTGAAACTTGCACATGCCAGACCCTGAGATGCTGAAAGCACCCAAAGGCTTTTCCTCCTCTGGGTTTTTCTGTGAATTTAGAGTCCCACCATAGTCCTTAACTGGCATCTTTTTTACCACGGCCACATTCTCAAGACTGCTTTGGCACCATCAAATCATGGATTTCTTTATAGACGCATATCCAACTCAAAAGGCTCCAGCTTGCCAGTTCAGCACAAGAGCTGCCAAATTCAAAATCGGGTATGATGGCTGGGCAAATGCCTGAGGTGACCAGTGTCTACCAAATGCCAATTTTCATTAATCCATGTAAACTTTTCTGTAGGTACTTCTACAACTTGTTGGTTCCTGCTGAAATGCTCCATGCCCACCTTTAATCTTGACACAGCATCAGTGTCCTTCCATAGGAAGAGACACTCAAACTGTGGAAAATCCCCCTGTACAGAGCACAGAAAACTTTCTAGGGGAGCCACAGCTTCCCATTTCTGAGCTCTGGATATTATAGAAGCTGATGGGACCTTTCACATGCAGGAAACCTTCCAGCTAAAGCCTCACTATTTATGGACCTGACGTGCTGCAAACCCTCACTATTCACCCCCTTCCTTTCACACAGAAGAATCAGCTCTTATTGCCCTTACACCTTCAGTTTAAAGAAATTTAAACAACAAACAGCTGATATCTAAACTCTGCTACTTAGTTTTTTTACTACCCAGACTGTAGCTGGGATAAGCTCAGTTTTGCCAGTTCTCTGAGAAGGGGGAGTTTCTCTTTATACTGTTCTCAGATCTTGGCTTGCTTAATTTCTTTATCAGAACAGGTAAATATTGTTTTCCCTGGAGAGTGAAAGGTCTGCAGGCCTTTTGCCCTTGATTAATCATTTATAGCAATTGCTAACCTATTCAGTGCTGTCATTTTTGCACCAATCTCACCATTAAATCCTGCTTATCAAGTCCTGACAAGTCTGTAGCATTTGCCGTGCTCTTGGCTGTGCACCAGAGCCGTGGGGTGAGGTGACAGCAAAGAGGGGGGGAATTGTGTGGATGATGCCGACGGGCAATGCCCCCAGCAGGCAGAGTGGGAGGATGATTGACAGAATGATTGACATCCTGGTCTGAGCCACCTACGCAACAGCCTAGAGCACTCATGGAGAGGGTTTTCTGAGGTAAATGACTAATTTAAGGTGGAAATTGTCTTTCAGAGCCACGTGCTGGCCTGACTCGCCCTGAGGCTGCATGGCTCAGCTAGGAGCATGGCCGGGAGAACTTAATAACTGGGAAGATGCTCTGAACGCCCGTGTCTAGGACATTTTATAAGACACACGAAGCCTGTATGATCACCTCACAGCCATAACGCAGCCTGTGGGCAGCAAACAGTTTATCACCAGGGCTCAGGAGCCCTTTTTTTCAAGCCCAACCACTATAATTTACAACCACAGAGGATGCCTTCACCCTCATGCAACAGTTTCACCTCCTCACATCAGCAGACTTGGCATTAACTAGGAGGAATTAGTGGCATTTGTAGCATAATCAGGAGTACCTTCTGCTCCTGCGGGTGTGCAGAAGGTCCCAGAGGTGATGTCCACGGTCAGGATCCGTGGCTGCAGGGGGGAGCTGGGCAGTGCCGCCCTGTGCTGCAGACAGAAGATGAGGTGTGTGTCTGCACGCTAATGCTGTGCCACACAGAGTAGGTCTGCCCTTCGCTCATGGCAGTATTGGTATGTAAATATGAGGGATATTTTGTTACAGAGCATCTCTGTCAGTTCTGGATATTTGCCTGTCATGCAAAAAGAGAGGAAAGGCAATTTTTAAAATAATAGCCTATGCCCAATGCAGGGCTGACATGCGTATCTAACCAGGGCTATGAGCATCCAAATCCTTCCTAAATCCCACTTCAGCCCTCCCTGGCACCACCACGATCCTCGCACGCTGCCTGTCTGACCCCAGCTGCTGCTGGCTGCACGAGCATACCCCTGCCTACCTGGGCTGAGCCACGGCTCTGTGCTGGGGGTTGTTTGCGTCAGCATGGAAATATTACGGGTATGGACATGTAAATGTTATTAACATGTAAATGTTAGGAGTATTCTGCTACAGAGTATCCATACCACTCACCAAAGTTTGCATGGGCATGCAAAGAATAGGAAGCAGCCTTCAAAGCACAGCTGCTTCTGAATAGCAACCATGTAATTTGCATCAGATATTTTTTTGGCAGCAGGAGGGTTTTGCCTGGGTATGTGGCTTTACCCTGGATGCTGTGAGAGCTGTCGAGGTGGCAGAGACCCGCAGCCTGTGCCAGCCTGCCTGCAAAGTGCTGAGTGTTGAAACTGCACCCAAGGCTCCTCTGTCCAAGCCCAGGACATGTATATATATATATACACATACACACACACACACACATATATATAGACACATACCCCACATGCATATGTTTGTGTGTGTGTATGTATGTGTGTATATATATTTTATATATAGTTATGTGTATATATATACACACTGTATATATTTTTATATATTTATAAATATAGTATATATTTTATATATATACACATTTCTATTTATACTGTGTATATATATATATTTGTATATATAGAGAGGGAGTAAGCCCACGCTATGCAGCACATCTGTGTGGAGCTGCTGGCTTTGCTCCATGCTCTCAGCCAGGACAGCGTTGCACTGACATGACAGTGCTGCTGTATTACAGAAAAAAAGGATTTTTCCCAATATTTAGTAGTATTTTTGACTGAGCTCCATAAATACTGAGCACCTACAAACTCAGACCTGTGCAATAGGAGAAAAGGGTTTGTCTTCTCTTGGACAAGATGTACAATTGGGGTATCTGTGCCCAGGTGCTGGCAGTGGGGGAGTGCAGGGGGGTCTCTGTGAAAAGAGAGTGAGGCTGCCCCATGCCGGACACAGCTCAGCCCATCAGCCACTCTGGTGGCTCCTCTGGGAAAACATATTTAAGAAAGGGCAAAAATGCTGCCCAGCAGTGAGGAGTGAGGGAAGAAGTGTGCGAAACAGCTCGGCAACACGAGGGTCAGAGGGGCAGGGGAGGGAGGAGGTGTTTCGGGTCCCAGAGCAGGGATTCCCCTGCAGCCTGTGGAGGACCATGGTGGAGGAGATGCCCAACTGCAGCCCACGGGGGACCCCACGCTGCAGCACGTGGACATGCCCTGAAGGGCTGCAGCCCATGGGCAGGACCACGCTGGAGCAGGAAAGAGCATGAGGAGGAAGGAGAGGCAGAGATGAAGCGTTATGGACTGACCACAACTCCCATTCCCCATCCCCCTGTGCCGCTCGGGGGAGGAGGTAGGGGAGTTGGAATGAAGGAGTGAAGTTGACCTGTGAGGAAGAGGGGGTGGGGGGCAGATGGTGTAGCTTTGTCTTTGTTCCTCATCATCCTACTCTGTTTTCAGTTGGCAATAAATTAAACTGATTTTCCCCGAGTTTGTTTTGCCCATGACGTAATTGTTAAGTGATCTCCATGTCTTTATTTTAACCCAAAAGCTTTTCTGTCTTTCTGCCCCTGTCCTGTTGAGGAGGGGCAGTGAGAGAGCAGCTGGGTGGGCATCTGGCAGAGGACCAAGGTCAACCCACCACAGTGGTTCCTGTTTTTACAGTACTTTCTCCTGTTTCCTGCTGATGTGAGGAAGAACTGAAAGAGAACTGAAAGAAACTTTCAGTGACTTGAAACCTGGGGGTTGGACTAGATGATCTTCAAAGGTCCCTTCCATCCCAAACCATTCCATGATTCTATGTTGTGTGACTTGGACATGAAGGATAGACGTACTTGTTCTTTCAAAATTCTTCATTGCCTACAAAATACAGAAAGTGGCTATCTATTTTTTAGTTTGGGGTCACTTTTTTTCCAAAATAATTGACTGTGTCTGTGCCAGGCATGTGTAAAGATTATAAAGAGAAAGTTAACAACACTTAATAGTAAAAATACTTAAGAGCTGTGATTAACAAAGCCATAACTGAGATGACAAAAAAAAGTAATTCTACTGCTCAAAGGAGCATTTTGGTCTTGATGAAAGTGGTTTTTAATTTGCTTTCTTTGTTTTCAAAGGAAAGTGTAATGACAAGCCATTGATATTTCAAGGCTAGAAGGAAAAGTACAGTGAAGTGTGTTTATTTTCAGGTCAGCTTGTACAGTGTCCTTCACTGAAGGTCTGGGAATGTGTTTGTTTAATAGAAAATATATGAATATCACCCCAAGAAATTAGGACTTTGGGAAAATCACAGATGCCAAGAGCAAACTCACTGCTGACCTGGAAATTGCAGAGTCTGGATGGACCCTGGGAGTGTTTGACATCCAGCAGGTTTCACACACTTGAAATCATAGCGACAACTTGAAAAACACAGCTAAAAACCCCAGCAACCAGTGGAGAGTTGTCAACGGTTTGTGTATGGAGGTTTTGTGCTGGGGAAAATGGTATCTTCTACATAATGTTTTCCCGTGCAAAATTGGAACCTCTGCAGCACAGCCTTATTTCTATGACATTGCTTAAGTCAAGTTATTATTTAAAAAACAGAAATGGGGATGAATTGTCAAACTTAGTTCTGGATTTGAATGCAAAGTTTAGCAAAATTTCAAGGCTGAATTGGATGAGGGTTATACAATTTCTGAGATTAAAATGTCTTCTATAAAGATTAACGATGTACAAATGCTCCCAAATTCCTGTTGTCTTCAGATCTGATTTTTTGGCATTAAGAATTTCTCGTACTTATGAATAAGCAGTACAAAAAATAAAATGGAAATGTTGAGGTTGCAGAGAGTTAATATACCATGTACAATTGCATTAAACGTGCTTAAGTCTATTTAATAGCACACGGATTAACAAGATCAGTCTTTGAGAGCTTTTTATGGTTGAAATTACCATTCCAATGGTAAAAGTCCAGTCTCACTGTAGGTCCTTACCAAAAGTTTCCCACTTCAGCCCAACTCTGGGTGAGTACCTGGTCACTTGGGGTGATGAATGTTGTTGGATTTGGGATGAGCCTCAGTGTTTTCTCTTCTATTGATGGCAACAGTGTTTTGACCATACGACTACCTGATCCCCTGGTCTGTAGATGGGCAGCTCATGAGCGGTGGTGTGGCTGTGCTGTGTCTGAAGATGCACTCTTGCTTTCTTCCCCAGAGCAGAGGTGGAGAGCAGAAACTATCGCAGGATGGCTGCAATGAAAGGAATCCCCTTAGACCAGAGAGATGAAGACTGGGAAGTCAAGAAAGAAGAACTTGAGAGAAACCCACCATGTTCATGGGAGCTACACTACACATCCTCCACTCCAAAGAAAAATCAAAAAAAAAGGGGGAAGCAGTAGCGTGCCCCGCCTGTTTGGTGCCACTGACAACTCGCAGTGCAGAGCAAAGACACTGGCAGAGCTCAGATGCCCCTGCAGGGTGAAATATGGATGAACAGGAGAAGCAGATGGACACAAGAATGGATCTTTGTGATGTACCATAAATGCTATC
The DNA here is from genome assembly GCF_031877795.1 of Strix aluco. NCBI lineage: Eukaryota > Metazoa > Chordata > Aves > Strigiformes > Strigidae > Strix > Strix aluco. The sequence goes on along the minus strand of NC_133933.1, from coordinate 126,197,190 downwards.
ACTGACAGGGAACAGGTAGAAGTGCTTCTGTCTGTCTGGGTGTCTATACGTATCAGATCTCAAATATCAGAAAGCTGCTGACAATGTTTTAATATACTAATATTCTAAGTCATTGAAATATATAAATTTAAAGAAATTACAGCAGTTACCCATATTGTCTGAGAGGGAAATGGTTTTGCTCCTAATTGATTCAAGAAAGCATCTGGGAGTGTGGTTCTGCTCACTCTGGTGATGTTTTAGCTGGTTTACTTCTGGTCTTGAGTCAACCAGAAGGCTCTACAGGGGCTTGTAGTCTCTGGTGTTGCCTCTCTTTTCTTTGGAAGTGTAGTTGCTTCTTCTGGCTGAAGGAGAGATGTTGATGTTGACCTTTGACTGGATACGTGGGTCTAACAGCCTGTACCTACCATTCCTGGCCCAGCAGAAGGGAAAACTCGCTCCCTAGTTACTACTTTCAGACATGTGTGGCTGCCAAGACAGTTAGAGCACTGCCTTATTTTTAGCAGCGCCCCCAGTCATTTTATATCTATTCTCATAGGAATGCGGTGGAACTGGTTCTGAGCTATCCCTCTGCTCATCAGCACTTTCCATGGCAAAAGCATCTTTCACTGTTTCATTTCTCAATCATAAAAAGTCTGAATTTGACCCAGAGCAGTTTTCCATACTCTGCCAGCACTGGGCAGCCATTTGCATTGACTTCTGACACCTTTTATGTGTCTGCTTCCCCTCCCCTTATGTGTCTGCCCCGCTTCCCCTCCACTTCCCAAACCTGGTCCTTCTGGGCTGCCTTGGTTACAGGTGTCCTTCCCACCCAGCCACAACACTCAGGAAACGCAACCACAGCCAACAACTCTCTGAACCATCTCCCTCTTCTAGATTTCCAGGGTCTGATTCAGCCATCTACACAGAGGTGTCTAATGCCACTTGAGATGCTCTCGAGTACCCAGGCTGACCCTGCAGGTCTCCAGAAGATCCTGTGCTGTAGCTCAGAGCCCTATGCAGATGTCTCAGATACCCTAGGACTTCTCAGATGACTCAGAATGCCTATGTTAGGGCAAACGAGTCAAGCTCCAGCTTTGTCATTTGCACCTTCCAAGCCATATGAAACATCAACACCATTGACAGTTGGCCTGGCTGTTGAGTTAGTGACAGTGCACATGGAGACATATGTGGGGCAGAGTGCCTGTTGCCATGCTGATGAACTGAACAGGCCTGTTTCTAGCCATGAGGCCGTAGTGTCCTGTAGTTGAGGAACATTTTCCCCAGGACTGGGCACACCACTGCACCTCTCCAGAGAGCAACTTGAGCCTATGGGCTGTGCACTGTGGTCGTGGTGGTTTATAACCTGTCTCCTCCAGTGCCAGCTGGATGGGGCTGGTGCATGGTGGGGGGTGATGCTGTGTTGGGTATCATGTTCATGGGGTTTCATGGAGGTGGAAGAAGGTGTCTTCAACATGGTTTGCTGGGGCTGTGTTCTTTTATGTGAGAACATCTGCAAGATGTAGTTTTTGCCTGCTGAGTCTTGTGGTATGTGAGCTTTTGAGGGATGACGGTGCATGGGATGGAGGAGTAAGAAGGAATTTCCATGGTCTTTTTGTAAAAGCGATTGGGACTGTCATGCTAGAGGATCAACTGCATTGAGCAACAGCAGGGAAAGAGGGAGGTGTGGTGGTGCCTGTCCTTTAAAGGTCTTTCAGCTGTGGACATGTGTCCAGATGAGATATTTAACATCTGCCTCCCTTGGGAACTGTGGTGGTGGAGAGTGTCTCCTACGGTGAAGTGAGACTCAGTGGCGTTTGACATCTGATCTGAATTGCAGCTAAAGGCGATGGCTTTGAGTGTCTAATTTTGATCAGATGACTCAAACCCTTTCTTTTTAGTGGAACAACATGCACGCAATTGTTTTGCTTTACTACTGCAGGAAAAGCCGAAAAGAGTGAAAGCTAATGGTTCAAAAACACTTTCTTATACTTCCTTATTAACCTCTTCCCTTTCATTTCTGAGGGGATGGAGAGAAGAAAGAAGGGAGTGTTCTTTTGCCCACGGAAAAGGCAACCTTTAAATAAAAATCTTACAAACCAAGCTTTTTTGCCTTCACTTCAGCTTTTCAAATTAGCAGAAACTCTTCCTCTGGGTTGATTTCTAATAGAGAGTACATAGAAAGTAGTGAGTCCTTCACACTGTTGCCATACAAGA